>NW_026732433.1:0-35000 GCF_028476545.2 Physella acuta
ATTTTTAACAAATGTGTACGAAATCCATTTTTTAAACCGCTATGTGTCAAGTTTTTATTTCCGTTAAGCAATTTCCCTTTTTAATGCCGATATTCCATTACCCTAGCGTCGTTTTTGTGTATCTTTTGCTAAGTTAGGCAGACCACCGTATTTGGGGCAGCGTCGTCCTTATCTCTATCCCGTGGGTCCCAGGCTTCTCTATCCCGGGGGTCCCAGGCTTCTCTATCCCGGGGGTCCCTCTCTCTATCCCGGGGTCCCAGGCTTCTCTATCCCGGGGGTCCCAGGCTTCTCTATCCCGGGGGTCCAGGCTTCTCTATCCCGGGGGGTCCCTCTCTCTATCCCGGGGGTCCCAGGCTTCTCTATCCCGGGGGTCCCAGGCTTCTCTATCCCGGGGGTCCCAGCTTCTCTATCCCGGGGGTCCCTCTCTCTATCCCGGGGGTCCCTCTCTCTATCCCGGGGGTCCCAGGCTTCTCTATCCCCGGGGGTCCCAGGCTCTCTATCCCGGGGGTCCCAGGCTTCTCTATCCCGGGGGTCCCAGGCTTCTCTATCCCGGGGGTCCCTCTCTCTATCCCGGGGGTCCCTCTCTCTATCCCGGGGGTCCCTCTCTCTATCCCGGGGGTCCCAGGCTTCTCTATCCCGGGGGTCCCAGGCTTCTCTATCCGGCGGGTCCCCTCTCTCTATCCCGGGGGTCCCAGGCTTCCTATCCCGGGGGTCCCAGGCTTCTCTACCCCGGGGGTCCCAGGCTTCTCTATCCCGGGGGTCCCAGGCTTCTCTATCCCGGGGGTCCCTCTCTCTATCCCGGGGGTTCCCAGGCTTCTCTATCCCGGGGTCCCTCTCTCTATCCCCGGGGGTCCCAGGCTTCTCTATCCGGGGGTCCAGGCTTCTCTACCCCGGGTTTCCCCAGGCTTCTCTATCCCGGGGGTCCCAGGCTTCTCTACCCCGGGGGTCCCAGGCTTCTCTATCCCGGGGGTCCCAGGCTTCCCTCTATCCCGGGGGTCCCCAGGCTTTCTCTATCCCCGGGGGTCCCAGGCTTCTCTATCCCGGGGGTCCCTCTCTCTATCCCGGGGGTCCCAGGCTTCCTCTATCCCGGGGTCCCAGGCTTCTCTACCCCGGGGTCCCAGGCTTCTCTATCCCGGGGGTCCCAGGCTTCTCTATCCCGGGGGTCCCTCTCTCTATCCCGGGGGTCCCAGGCTTCTCTATCCCGGGGGTCCCAGGCTTCTCTACCCCGGGGGTCCCAGGCTTCTCTACCCCGGGGGTCCCAGGCTTCTCTATCCCGGGGGTCCCCAGGCTTCTCTATCCCGGGGGGTCCCAGGCTCGGGGCTTTAGGGATAACAGAGCTGTGGCATGCGGTGCGATCTCCTACCAGGGACATGCTAGGGGGTTATGGAGCTGATCAAACCCGCAACTGATAGAGTTCATACCTATCCACTCAGGCCACATACACATTCGTCACATACACATACGTTCAAATTTAGTATTTTGTATTACTTGAGAATATTATGGGACTAGCCTTGTCTAACGAAGTCTACGAACATCACACCACAATTACATACACATTCGTCCAAAATTTAGTATTTTGTATTACTTGAGAATATTAAGGGACTAGGCTTGTCTAACGAAGTCTACGAACATCACACCACAGTTACATACACATTTTTCAAAGTTTCGTATTTTCTATTACTTGAGAATATTAAGGGGCTAGGCTTGTATCGCGAGTCTACGAACATCACACCACAGTTACATACACATTTTCAAAGTTTAGTAGTTCTATTACTTGAGAATATTAAGGGGGCTAGGCTTGTATCCGCGAGTCTACGAACATCACACCACAGTTACATACAACATTTTCAAAGTTTAGTATTTTCTATTACTTGAGGATATTAAGGGGGCCTAGGCTTGTATCGCGAGGTCTACGAACATCACACCACTGTTACAGTGCGCTGGTCTGTGTGTTGCTCTACATACAAATATATCACATCGTTTTATATATCAAAGCAATGATTACATAACAAAGTTAAGCACTTCATTGATTAACACAAAATTACCATATAATGAATGAAATATATGAATAGGCTACTTGATCTGATCCAGTATGTTCAATTCACCTTCGTGTTAAAATTTACAGTGTGCCCTAACTACCTCAAGTTAATCCGGTTTCTTGACGCTTAGATCTGGCTACCTACAGTAACGTGGGCTATAATTTTACATTTGTTTTTGTGTTTGCTCCGAAATGACAAACTACCAAACACATGCTAGATCTGTACAATTTATGTCAATCTTTTCGATGGCGTCATTCAAGAACAATTTTAAATAGAATTTTTTTTTTCAGTTTTAAAATTTACAGCTGAAATATGAGTTAGGGGTCAGCCATAAATGACGTCACGCTTTTTAAAAAGATTTTTTTTCCTATCGTCACACGTGGACATAAAAGCCAGAAACCCACCCCCCCCCCCCCTGTTCCCCAGTCTCCCTCACCCCTTCAAATAAATTACATCTCAGCTTACAATTCCCTCAAGACTGGTGTTTCTGTTTTTTTTAAAATGTTAAATTCTATCTCAGCTAATTACTGAGCCTTGTATTACAATTTACATAAAATAACGATAAATAAACGATTAAAAAAGTAGTTCTTTGCTTTCCTTTTAAAATGTCCAAAGCGTGTTGTAACACTTCTGAGCTCCCCCCCCCCTCTCATCTCATATCGTCAAAACAATTCGAATCTCTTCCCCCCCCCCCCACCCACCATACTCCCTATCCCTATCTCCGAGGAGTATGGCGTCTTTTCAAGGACAAAGCCTTATCAAAATGTAGTTGCAAAAAGAAATATATTTTTTACTGCTCTTTATAAAACCATAACACCGGGTCTCAAGAAAAAAAAACTTGAATTAATAAACTTAAGTGTAACAAATGTCTCTTTATTGGACATTTGCATAATATTTCTAGAAAGATCTGGCATTCATTTCAGCGAGATAAAAAAAAAACTTGCTTCCTGCTTGCTTGCATGAAAGCCCCTAATCTACAAATTGTTAAGTCATGTGTGGATCGTCTTTTTTTTTTTACTGAAAGTGTCACTTGTCTATGATAGCTGACTTTCTCGGATGCCTGATTTGTAATGGATAACCCGACGGAGACGATGCATGACTTGTAATGGATATGGATAACCGACGGAGGGCGATGCCTGAAATGGATAGATGAACGACACGAATGCCTGAGTGGCACAGGGAAGTTGGCCTTAAACTAACACCTGTCTTTAAACGGAAACACGACATCCTTGTAGATACCCACAGCGAGATAGGAAAATAACTCAAGAACACAGCTCAGTTTCTTCCAGGCATCTCTGTTCCCCACCCCCTTATTACCCCCCCCCCCCCCCCCCCCCCCCGAAAAAAATCTCCTTCCCCCTCCCCCTCCCCTCCCCCCTCGAACGAAACAAAATTTTATATAGAAAATAAGACTTTTGCTCGTGTCGCCTTCCCCTGGAAAATTTTGCCCCCTCCCCCCCCTCCCCCGAATTACTTTGGAGAAAAAATTCTGAAAGAAACACTTGTACGATCTTACTATGGACATAATTCAATTCTACGTGACATCTGGTTGTCTAATTACCTCTTCGTGAAGCGTGGTCGATGATGTATTTCAAAACGTCTTTAAAATCAGCATTAAAAATATTTTGGACCTAGGAGAACTAAATAAAATCAGTCATAGCATAGGCGCAAGTTGAACAGTAAATCAGGGGGAAGTCATTAAATGTATGGTTCGATGAAGTCTAGTTAAACCAGAGCTGGGCCTGTAAAGTTTGCACAGTGTACGACGAGGCGGCGTTTAAGATATCAAATGCTGCGCATATAAATAATACATTTCAGATAATCTATGGCAAGTTTATGTTTAGCTTATCAAAAATATGGACATGTAAAATCTAAAGTTCAGATAATGTATGGCAAGTTTATGTTTAGCTATATTAAAACATGGAGTAAAAGAAATCTTTAAAAACATCGCTAGTGGGCACCTGGTTGGGTTGAAAAGAATGCAACTAATTGGTCTAAAGATCGTATAAAAGAACTACTTCTGGGCTTAAAGGTTGAAACTGAAAAAAGGAAACCTGTGAAATAAAAGAAATATCACATATCGAAGGAGAGGCTAGTGCTAATAATCGAAAAGCTAAATTAATATTTTTTTATGAGTTCGAAATTAAAGGAGAATGGTCAGGTATGTTGAAGGATGACATAAAGTCTTATAAAGGAAAGTTTGTCATACCAAATCTTAGTGAGGAGAACGAACCCAGTGATATTGATGTCAATGTAACAGCAGATAAAAGTTCTAATGAAGCCCATGAATTAAAAGACATTTTTTAGAACTCAAGGAACTGAACTTATACGCCAACAGCTTGCTAAATACATATCTGATCTCAAAACTGAATATGGTCAAAACATAATTCTTCCAACAAAATCTAGTGATACAGCTCAGACATCTCTACCTGTCCATAATAAAGAGAATAAACCCAAACAAGAATTAAACAAGTTTGTAACTATAAACAATGGTAAACAACCTGAAGTAGGCGTTCGAATTCACACAAAAACTTTGACCATGTCTGAGTCTTTTAACTGTCAGGCGTCCTGACCTCTATAGGGCATTAACATACAAACCAATGGTGGAAGCTTATATGGGATCTGGCATCACATTTTGAACCAATCAAAGGGGAAAAAGTTTCATTAGCTGGTGGAAATATAACAGGAGAATTTGTTGATTTTGGTGCCTGACCAAAAAATTGTCAAAAGGTGGCGAGTTAAATCATGGCCGTCTGAATTCTGAAGTAACAATAGAATTAATAGACAAGGAAGGGACGACAACTTTAAACTTGAAGCAAACGGGCATACCAGAAACTGAAATTGACAAAACAAGAGAAGGGTGGAAAGAAAATTATTGGAATAGAATGAGACAAATATTTGGCTTTGGTAGTAGAATTTTCTGACATTTGTTTTTTGTACAATGTAAGCATTTAATATTTGGTACACCATGCTTCATCATTTTTCCTGTGTGTTTGATATAGTATGAAAGTTTTAAAATTCATTCTTAAGTTATCAAAAAAATTAAATGATTTTGAAAATTTCAATTTTTAAAATACAAAAAAAAAACTTTTTGCAGTAGCTTTATCTTGGGTCACATCTCTTCTGTACATAAATGGTAGTAAACAAGTGAATGATATTGGCTGCCAGAAATGTTTTTTTATGCCATATTTAATAAATTATGTAAAGTCTAAAAAAAAAAAAAAAAAAAAAAAAAAAAAAAATTGACATGTAAATTCTAAAGTTCAGATAATGTATGGCAAGTTTATGTTTAGCTATATCAAAAAAATTGACATGTAAATTCTAAAGTTCAGATAATGTATGGCAAGTTTATGTTTAGCTATATCAAAAAAATTGACATGTAAATTCTAAAGTTCAGATAATGTATGAGGTTTAGCTATATCAAAATATCAAAAGCTGGTCACGAAGAGTTCACATAATGTACGGCAAAGTGACGTTTGACTGCCTAAATCTGCTCGCGAAATTTCGAACGTTGAGTCTGAAATGTGGCGCTGATTGTATCTGATGAATTATTTTTTTTTTTTGCCGTTTTTCCCCCGCTGTCATTTAGAAATAAAATAATTAATTCTTACCTGGATTTGGCCTCTTTTCTCAAAAGTTCACCCTTTTTTTTTTGCACGTTTGACATTTGAACCTATACTCTCTAGATGAGACGTTTTTCAACCTATATAATTATTACCAATCAAGATAAATTTTGCAAATTTTGCAATAAAATTGAATGACCTCTACCTGGCGTATACCAGAAGGGTCAACAACCTCTACCATGGTCTAAACCCCCAGGTACTTAGATCTAAGACAGACGGACATCCAGACATTCGATGGCTACATCAGATCACCTGCCACACAGATTCCAATCAGTGAATACAAATCTAATTTTAGGAATTAGGAATCGATTTATTATCTTATTGGAGACGTTTATAAAAAGCTGTTGGATGGGACCCGCCCCTGACATTTGTCATCTGGTTGATACATTTGACAGCATGAACTTAACTGGCATTCAGCTATGGTTACCTGTACAGTCCCCGTGATTAAGAAACTTACCTGTGAAATACAGGTATGTATGCCAGGTAGCCTGAAGCCTACCCGCGTACCTGCGGCTGTCAAATCAAAGTACAGGTTTAGATAGTTTAGGATTAGGGTGAAGATTATGGTGTGTTGTTAAAATAAAAGATAGTTTTTGTGTTGACAAAATTTTAACACCACATCTTGATGTGTATGTGTTGTTGTAAAATTCTCTTTCTGTTTTGAATTTGTTTGTACTTAAATAGACCGGATGACACCCCTACACTTGGTTGGTTTTTCTTTTTTTTTTTTGTTGGCTGTTTTTTTTTTTAAATTCCTTTGCATAACAGGTATTCTGATTCAGCGTCAGAGTTCTGAATTTGAAGATAAAAGACCTACAAACGCACGTACATTTACAAGGTTTGTCCATACTATCAGAGCTGCGTCGGTGAGGTCGTGTCGGTAAATAGTAAATGTCTCTTAAGACCGAGTATTTCATTTGGCAGATGATGTAGTGTTTATTTGTATCTTGACCTAGGCATATTGTTGAGGTCAGCACTATGACAAGCCGTCTTTACTTTCCTAAATACTAGTAAAGAACTCATTAAATCTGGGTGGACTCAGGGATGTCCTACAATCACAAGTCCGAACAGAGATTTGAACTCGAGACCTTCGAGTTAGCAGCCAAACGTTCGACCTTTCGACTACGCCGTCCCATTAATTAAAATCTGCTTAGATTTAACAATTGCTTTTTCTTCGGGAATTTCAAATTAAACCCCCTCCTGTTCAGCACCCCCCCCCCCCCCCCCATCTCATTGAGATGACACTTGCTGTAAAAACCATTGTATTTATTTCCACGGTTGGACCACAATCATATTTTATGATCAATCCCTGTCATTTCTCGCTACTAATTCCGCTCGTCGTCGATTTCAAACAACCCTTCACCATACTAATACGCCACAAATCTTTCACTTTATGAAATCTCGCGTGACTCCACTTTCTACTCGAGATTTCACTCAACTCAAACATCTAATTCCATTTTACGACATTACTCTACAACTGACACAATCAAGGAAGTTATAGCTGATCTCCACACATACTTATGACTTGAAAGTCAGTATTTTTTATGTGTCAGCCAGCCGTTGTTTTCGTCAAACCTGGTGGGTCTGTAGGGTCAGAGGGCATGGGCGGGGGGTGCGGGCTGGACCGGTGTCACCCCCACCTAGTGACGCCACTGTTGTGGTTGAATCAATGACAGAATTCGGTATTGTAAGGATGGCAGATTTGTCGTGCCAATAGTCAGAATACTTGAGTTTGTTCCTGGTTATACTGCGTTGGCTTTAAGTCGTGTTACATGTTGTATGTGTATGGTAGAGATTGTTGTATTGATAGCTGAATGTTGTTAGGGGCTTATTGGATATGGGAGATTAAGGTAATGCTTGGAAAGTTGCTGAAGATTATTGGGAATGAGAGATTAAGCTAATGCGTGGAATGTTGCTGAGTATTATTGGGTATGGGGGATTAAGCGAATGCATGGAGTATTGCTGAGGTTTATCTGAGGCTTATTGGATATGCGAAATTAAATTATGCTAATGGTTTCGATAAGGAAACTGTCAGAGAAGGTTAACTGACATACGACGCATGTCATAGATCACCTGTCACTGGTTACATGACATGTATCAAATGTCATTTGTCACCTGTTGTAGTCATCTGGCGGACACCTATTGCATGTCATATACTTGTTACATTCCATATGACATAGATCTGTCATAGATGTCATGTCTAATTATGACTGTGGTGTTAACATCTTATTCGGGAGTTTGGTTACGGGAATTAAACTAGCAACATTTTTGGTCGGACCTGACGACCTACCTTTACATACCTGTTTCAATAATCTCAAAAACATCACTATATGTGCGGCTTTTATGGCTCCTGGACGTACCTCTAACATATCTGAGTGCGTTTCTTGTCAAGTTGAAAACTGCCACTCTAAATCCATACATAAAGTAGTATTCTAAACGTCACCCTATCACTCATAAAATTAATTCAACAACGTGCCTAACCACATATAAATGTATTGTCTTAAATGACACCAGTTATTAGTTTAAAATATTACTCTAAACGTAACTGATCATATTTATAAATATACATTATTGCTTAACCTTTATACTGCAATCGTCCTTTTGGTAAAGGTATTACTCTAGATGTTACCAGTTAGATACGTATGCTAACGTTTGTCTAGATTAGATCACCATCAAAAGTATACTTCCGCATTTAGTTCTATCGAATTAGTCACATGTCGGTATGATGTCGTCTGAGTAGAAATTACAAAATTATTGATCCGAGGTTAAGATCATGCTATGATACTCCTAGTTCCTGTAATGTATCGATTCTACGAATGTCTAGAATCGTATTGCAATTAGCGTCTTGAAATTAAGCTCGGAGATCCAAATTAATGTTTCAAACATGATGTTAAAATTAAGGAATTGGGGGGGGGGGGGAGACTTGATATAGACGTGAGGACACTCAGTTGTAGGGTTTCTTTCAAAACAGACATTTTTTCTCCGGAAAGTGGCGGGGTGGTGGGGGGGGGGGGGGCTGTAACATACGGGAGCGGTGGAGTGGGCGGGGGGACACTAGTTAAATTAAATATTCTGAATATAAATAATATCTAATTTTATATTTCGCCCTGCGGCGGTGGACGTTGTCTGTGGGGGTGGGGGGTAATGGACGTGCTCCGCTTTTGGGGGGGGGGGGGGATAATGCGCTGACAGAAACACTGCCCAGTTGCCTAATAAACCTCCACCAAAGTCACGAAATGACTTCGAACTTGTCCTTCACCTTTGACCCCACATTGACAGTGCATGCATTATATTTTTTTTTTAAAAATCATTTCAGATTGACGTTTTGAGTTGGATTTCCCAGATATTTTATAGTGGCCAGATGAAGACGATAAGAATACGGCCAAAGTGAATACGTTATGTGGTACTCGATGTGAAGAGATTTTGATTCAGTCGAATGGTACAGCGGTGACTACTGTAAAACTAGGGTAGGAGTATGGCGACACTGACATTTGTGGCCCTCTGTAGATCTTTATGGCGCTGTAAGCTCCATACTTCATGCAGAGGCTATGTGTAGATTCATGTGAGGGGGGTGGGAGACGGGGGGGGGGATGGGGGGATGACACCATTTGACATAGAAACGATAGACTTTAACTAAAGTGGTAAGGGGGTAAGCGAAGAAAGTCACGATTTCGAAATGTATTGCTATTTTTATGCAAACTTGAATATTTGTATCAGTTGGTTTAAAATTTAAAAAAATAAACGTAGCAATAATAACAACAAACTTTATTTTGGAATGGTTACTATAGTAAGCACGGAGGGTTTTATTTACACATAGGCCGTCATTAAAGAAAAACAAATGTCAACGGCATATTATATAAAAGTATTAAAGACAACATCATAATTTCCTGTTCGTACCCAAGACACGTAGGGGTAGATGAAGTAGAGTTTATCTGTTTCAGAGACCACGGCATTTCAAGGGTTAGTGTATTAAAGACATAGTAGTAACATATGGAATAAAGAAGAAATATTAACATTTTATATCACATAGTCGGCTTATCATGTAGCTAATCTGGCTAAAAGATGTGTAAGTTAAATTATTTGACTGTCAAGTTAATATAATATTAAAGTAACGGGTCGTCTGTTAATGCAGTCACGCCCTGTTGCGTATTCCATTCCACCCCCCCCCCCCCCACCCAGTGTTCAAAACCTGTCTCGAATAATTAAATCTTATTCCGGCAAACCGCCGACTATATTCACACATTCTTAAATAATTAAAAAGCACTCCTCCATTAAAATATTAATTAAAAGCTGGACAAAGGATGAATTATTATTACAATTTACCAACAGACTTGAACAATGCTAGGTAATTTGTAAAATAATTTCAACCCTGGACTGTCTTGGAATCTTTTTTCCCGCGAGTGTGAACGTCGGTCAAGGACAGGCCCTAAATAGTACATCTAACACAAACAAGTGACTACTGAATTCAATGATTATACTCTACTGATTTGTTTTTTGGGAAAATCTCGCGTAGGAGTTTATTTACCGTCAACACTTGCAAGAACGACCTGAGTCAGTCGAACATCCTGATGTTTTCTTGGAACAACTGACGGACGCAATCCGCTGCCACATCTCTTTTTAGTCGGGGGGGGGGGGGGGGGGGGTAGAGGGCTAGCTTTCGGTGGTGGCGACAAAGGTGGCGTTAATTAGTGTGAGAGGAGGGGAATTGGGTGTGTGTGTGGGTAACACAGAGTCATCCCTTTCTCAAAAATATAAGTGTGGTAACTTAGCGCGTATGTAAATTGATATTGATTTAGCCATGTATAATGTATATATATATATATATATATATATATATATATATATATATATATATATATATATATATATATATATATATGTATTTATATGTATTTATACTTCAACATATGTATATATATATATATATATATATATATATATATATATAATGCGTTTTTTCTTGGTAGTAAGAAATTTTAGATTATTGAAAAGGGTGTGAGAATATTTGTTATCTGATGATATCTTCATCGATCGGGCACATCGTATTTTTTTTTATATAAAAACCATAACCCGAAATATTTTAAATGTAAACAAACAACCTACTAAAACAAGACCACGACTAGTCAGTATCCTGTTATAAATTTCTCAAGTACATCCACCAACCGTTGAAATAACTTTGTTTACCATTGAATGTCAATACTGGGAAGTATTTATTGCCCCATGCCCCAGTCATGTTGACTACCGTGAACCAGGATTAGAGGCGTTGATGACTTTTATGACTTTTATGACTTGTGTTGGTATTGCCTAGTGTGTTGGGCCTTTAAGATTGATACCATTGTTCTTTCAGGCGGAAGGGGAGATAAACATGGCATATACATCAGATAATTTTTAGGCGTTTATATTAGGTAAGATTTTCAACATTAATTAACTTACTCATTAATTATACGCATTGATTTTGGTTAATTTAATATATAAAAAAATGTAAAAAGTTAATTCTTACTTCTAAGAGTTGAAAAGGTTTGTTTACACATTCTTTAAGGATAGGGAAATGAAGAGTTTATGACGGTGCAATGGCTTGCAAACTTTACATTACCCCATGTCGGGTAGAGATTAATCCTAAGTGGGCTCAGAAATGTCCTTACATTTTTTAGCAGGGACATTCAGCCCAGTCACCTGTGGGATGTTACCTCACATTTTTTTGTTATGGTTTTTTTTTTTTTACAAAAAATACAAACACGTTTTTATCATAGGAATAATAACTACAAAATATTTGTATTAAGACTTACTTAAAAAAATATATTTCTAAGATAAGAAGTTTTGAGTGAATTATTGGTCCGTAAATTCAAACGCAGGTCTAGCTTTAGCTGCAAAGAGGCATGTGTAAAAAAAAAATCACAGACACTACTGACTTCCTCGGTCCGTTTGATTTATCATTTACGATTCGCTTTTTTGTGTGTTATTAGGTTAAAAAACATTTTAAGGGTCCAAAAATTGTACGTTAAGTTTTTAATCAGTTTTACGTCAGGTTAACGGCCTATCATAAACCAGTAGGTCTCTTAAGTTTTGTTTTTAAAAAAACTCATTTCAAGGATACAATATTAAAAATAACTTTAAAGGTTTAGATTTTAAAGACGTGTAATTTTGTTCTAGTTATTTTCCGATTTTAATATCTAAACTACATTGATTATTTTATCTGCAATATTTCTCTGTTTTCTTTTTTTTTTTTTTTTTTTTTTTTTTTTTTTGTAGTCTTTGGTTTGGTTGTATTTGAATTTCATCACAATATATCAGTGTGGTATGTTGCATTCATGAGATGAGGGGGAGTAAAGGGAGGGTAGCAATGGTTAATTATATCCTATTTAAAATACGATAACATTTTATTTAAAAGATTAGTTTGTTGCATGACATGTAGATCACACGACTACAAAAACAGCTAAGTTTATACAAACATTGAGAGTCCTATCACTAAACGGTGGACGCCGTTTAACCATGTAGGGTCTAGAGTCGCGTTGCTTTCTGGTGTAGGAAGTCTCCGTTAGGGGGGCTACCGTCTTTACACCAAGATGCTGGTGGTGGTAAGTTGGTGTAGAAGTAAACCTGCCAGCAGTAAAGTGTCGGGTGGCAAAGTCAGACACTGGCCGACTGTCTGGGGGTGACATTTATATATATATATATATACATATATATATATATATATATACATATATATATATATGTATATATATATATATATATATATATATATATATATATATATATATATATATATATATATATATATATATATATATATTGTGGACTTTATTGATTCGCGTTTATAAGCAGCCCAATTTAAATGTTGGCCTTATGATATCTTCAAACTGTAATGCCACATCCACTAGCATTTTAAAAGGTATCTTCAAACATTTTCTGTAATAATTTGGAGATTTAAAAGTTTAACATTTTTAAAAAAGCCTGAATTCTGGCTTAATATTCTAAGATATTTTTCCATTTAAACAAGGTATGTTATTTCAAACCTGTTTTATTTAGATTATAGAAATACTTTGATCCATACCAATGAATTAATATTTTGAAACAGTGAAACTGAAATAACGACATCCAAATTTATCTTTGATGCTAAAAATGAAGCAACAATTTTCTTTGTTTGACGGGGTTTTTTTTTTTGGCTACATTTTCTGGAAAATTGCTAAACTTGAAATAAGCCCCACACACATATGCTAAACTTGATATAAGCCCCACACACCTATGCTAAACTTGATATAAGCGCCACACACTGTAACTATATATGAGCCACGTACACCTCTTCTAAATCTTGATGTAAGTTATAAACTCTGTTAGGCCTTTAAATAAGTTCTATAGACAATGAAGCACATTATATGTGTTCTAAAGGGCCCAGGACATTTCTGTAGGGCATACCTGAGTTCACTCAGCTTTAAAGGGTACTTGACATGTAGCACTTAGCCCAGCCGTCTTTACTTTCCCTAACACCAGACAGGTACTATCAGAATCAGGCTCAAATCTGGACCGAGATCCGAACTCGAGACTTTCGTGTTAAAAGTCGAACACTCTACCCCGCCACCCCACAAACAATTAATTTGCTGATGTCATTTTATTATTATTGTTAGTCTTTTCCACATCCGTTTTTTATTTGAGTAGTCTTTTCTTTAATAAACATCCTGATATTGGTCTGGAATGTTTTATTTACCATTTGAATAAGAAACCTTATCCGAAATTTAACACACTCCTATTGTTTTTATGCTTTTATTTTTTATCCGAACAAGCCCATCCTAAAGCTACAAAAATAATAACAAAACTAAAACAAGAGATTATAAAGCTCTAAAGTTGTATTCACAACTGTCGGAACTTGATACACAAAACCATCTAAATTATATTTTACTAATTCCACTTTTTTTACAATTTCGTCGAAGGAAAAAAAAATTAAATCTTCGGGCTCGCGTAAAAGCTAAGGTCCGGTAATCCGATACGCTGTATGATTTATTATCTACGCCACGAGAGTTACAGTTCTTGATTTCACCCGGTGTATTGTGAAGGTTATCCCCGTGACATCCGCCCCTGGGGAGATCCGGCAGACTCTACTGTGGTTAACGATGCCACTGTCTGCTACAGACGTTTCATCAGGTTCTTGGAGGAGACGCAGCTTGGCACCTCGACGCTCGTGACATATGCTCGTCACAGATGCTTTATCGTCAAACAACAGCCATGACTCTCCCCCCCCCCCCCTTAGCTACGCCATTGAATAGAAAACAAAGGTATCATAGTGTTTTTACGATGAATTAGAATTAAAAGTTATGAATTTGATTTGATATTTGGGAAAGATAGTGGGTTTAGATATATGGATATTTCTACAGATATAACTAGAGAATTGATTATATGCTGTATCTGGCTGACGTTTTCGATTATTAAACTACTGCCATGACCCCCCCCCCCCCCCAACTCAGCTGCGCCATTGAATAGAAAATTAAGGTATCATAATGTTTGTACGATGAATTAAAATTAAAAGTTATGAATTTGATTTGATATTTGGGTAAGATATTGGTATTTAGATCTAGGGATATTTCTACAGATATAACTAGATAATTTTATGTTGTATCAGGCTGGAGTATTCGATTATTAAACTACTGACACCCCCCCCCCCTCAGCTACGCCATTGAATAGAAAACTAAGGTATCATAATGTTTTTACGATGAATTAAAATTAAAAGTTATGAATTTGAATTGATATTTGGGTAAGATATTGGGTTTAGATCTAGGGATATTTCTAGAGAATTGATTTTATGTTGTATCAGGCTGGAGTTTTCGATTATTAAACTACTGCCATGACACCCCCCCCCCCCCCCTCAGCCACGCCATTGAATAGAAAACTAAGGTATCATGATAAATCGTACCCATACAGTAACACTTACTACTATAACGTTTATACAATGAATTAAAAGTTATAAATTTGATTTGATATTATGAAGTTTAGTTTGGGTAAGATTTTGGGTTTAGATCTAGGGATATTTCTACAGATATATCTAGAGAATTGATTATATGTTGTATCAGGCTTGAGTTGCGATTATAGCCAGCAGGAATTGCGTTCATTGACCTGTTTCGGCAACATGGCGTCATCAAACTGTTGTTGTAGAGCAGAGGGTTATGACCACTACCTTCCCCACCACACCTCCTCCTTTTTAGGGCATTCCGGTTTGATCCGGCCTTGTAACTAAATCATCATCACGTTTTTCTTTATTTTTATTCTGACACTACATACAACACACACACATACACACACGTACACGTACACACACACACATACACACAAACACACACACATACACACACACGCGTAGGCTACACGATTTCCCATTTTTCGAAATGAGGTGGGGTAGAAAAAATAGGATAGCGTCCAATGTAATACTATCAGCTTTATGAGTCCAATTCTCAGAAGATTATCAAGAGGATTGTTTCAACAACCCGGCATGCACGTAGGCCCCTACATAGTTGTAATGGAGACGGTAAAGCCACATACCATTAGGTTGGGTTCCAAACTTTGTCTGATTCCTTTCACCTCCAGTAAATGTAGATTGTGTTACAATACCCACTCCCCCCACCCCAGTGTGCGTCACATGTTCGAATCCCGCACTCACTACACCAGTTAACGTCACACCTCTGTCACAACCCACTCCCCCTACCCAACACACTTCTACACCTCCCACTCCCCCACCCCATGCTCCACACCTCTACACCTCCCACTCCCCCTACCCCACCAGGCTCACACCTCTACACCTCTACACCTCCCACTCCCCCTACCCCACCAGGCTCACACCTCTACACCTCCCACTCCCCCTACCCCACTAGGCTCACACCTCTACACCTCCCACTCCCCCTACCCCACCAGGCTCACACCTCTACACCTCCCACTCCCCCTACCCCACCAGGCTCACACTTCTACACCTCCCACTCCCCCTACCCCACCAGGCTCACACCTCTACACCTCTACACCTCCCACTCCCCCTACCCCACCAGGCTCACACCTCTACACCTCCCACTCCCCCTACCCCACCAGGCTCACACCTCTACACCTCCCACTCCCCCTACCCCACCAGGCTCACACCTCTACACCTCCCACTCCCCCTACCCCACCAGGCTCACACCTCTACACCTCCCACTCCCCCTACCCACCAGGCTCACACCTCTACACCTCCCACTCCCCCTACCCACCAGGCTCACACCTCTACACCTCCCACTCCCCCTACCCCACCAGGCTCACACCTCTACACCTCCCACTCCCCCTACCCACCAGGCTCACACCTCTACACCTCCCACTCCCCCTACCCCACCAGGCTCACACCTCTACACCTCCCACTCCCCCTACCCCACCATGCTCCACACCTCTACACCTCCCACTCCCCCTACCCCACCAGGCTCACACCTCTACACCTCTACACCTCCCACTCCCCCTACCCCACCAGGCTCACACCTCTACACCTCCCACTCCCCCTACCCCACTAGGCTCACACCTCTACACCTCCCACTCCCCCTACCCCACTAGGCTCACACCTCTACACCTCCCACTCCCCCTACCCCACCAGGCTCACACTTCTACACCTCCCACTCCCCCTATCCCACCAGGCTCACACCTCTACATCTCCCACTCCCCCTACCCCACCAGGCTCACACCTCTACACTTCTCACTCCCCCTATCCCACCAGGCTCACACCTCTACACCTCCCACTCCCCCTACCCCACCAGGCTCACACCTCTACACCTCTACACCTCCCACTCCCCCTACCCCACCAGGCTCACACCTCTACACCTCCCACTCCCCCTACCCCACCAGGCTCACACCTCTACACCTCTACACCTCCCACTCCCCCTACCCCTCCAGGCTCACACCTCTACACCTCCCACTCCCCCCATCCCACGAATCACACCTCTACACTTCTCACTCCCCCGACCCAACACGACACACCCCTACACCTCCTACACCCCCACCCCTACTTGGTGCATCACACCTTTACACCCCCCCTCCCCCTACCCCACCTCAGTTAGAACATCCTTGTCAATAGAATGTTGTCTAGTTTTACCCCGCAAATTAGTCTTATCTCAATTAATTAGTTCATTAATTTTCTCGGATTAAACTTTGACAGATATGTCTTCACGACAAAGGAAAACCTGCCCGATACATTTAATGTGTGTAGGATGTGGGGGATTCGCAGCATGGGCTTGTTAAATGACGTCAGGAACTATTATTAGATTCTGTCTTCTTCTTCGTTCTTGATTGTAAAGTTGGACGGGAATTACTCCTGCAGATTTAAGTGTCAACGTGTTATGCGTCATAAGCCCGTTGACTCATATTTCAGCCTGCTCGTATTTTTTTCTGAATTTGCCTCTATAGGTTTTGTCCAACCAAGAACAAACTACAAAGAAGTAGTAGTTTTATTTTTTTTATTCACCCTTAGATTTTCCCGGGGATTTGAACTCGGGACCTTCTAGGCTTAGCAATCATGACCTTTTTTGGCAGCCATTAAGCTTAGCTCAAGTTTATGTGACCTTTCGTTTAAATTGGACCCCAGCGCTCTAATTGTTAGACCCGTTGTACTGGCTACCTTGGTTCTAGTTCAAACACATTGTTCTAACCGTGAGATCTAGCTACCTACCTAGGTTCTAATTCATTGGGACCCATTTTGCTACCTACTTCAGGTTCTAACTCATTGGGACCCGTTGTTCTAGCTACCCAACAAGGTTCCAATTCCTAGGGACCCATGCTGTATCTGTGGGACACATATTGCAGACTCTAGAACGGATCCATTGCTCAAACACTTACCTAGGACCTAGTTGATAGAGTACCGTGTCTCCTAAACACTTTACCTTGGACCTAGTTGATAGAGTACCATGTCTCCTAAACACTTTACCTAGGACCTAGTTGACAGAGTACCATGTCTCCTAAACACTACCTAGGACCTAGTTGATAGAGTACCATGTCTCCTAAACACTACCTAGGACCTAGTTGATAGAGTACCATGTCTCCTAAACACTTTACCTAGGACCTAGTTGACAGAGTACCATGTCTCCTAAACACTACCTAGGACCTAGTTGATAGAGTACCATGTCTCCTAAACACTTTACCTAGGACCTAGTTGACAGAGTACCATGTCTCCTAAACACTTTACCTTGGACCTAGTTGACAGAGTACCATGTCTCCTAAACACTTTACCTAGGACCTAGTTGATAGAGTACCATGTCTCCTAAACACTTTACCTAGGACCTAGTTGATAGAGTACCATGTCTCCTAAACACTTTACCTAGGCTCTAGTTGATAGAGTACCATGTCACCTAAACTTTACCTAGGCTCTAGTTGATATAGTACCATGTCTCCTAAACACTTTACCTAGGACCTAGTTGATAGAGTACCATGTCTCCTAAACACTTTACCTTGGACCTAGTTGACAGAGTACCATGTCTCCTAAACACTTTACCTTGGACCTAGTTGATAGAGTACCATGTCTCCTAAACACTTTACCTAGGACCTAAATCAGAGGTTTCCAAACTACGGCCCGCGGGCCGTATGCGGCCCGCGATGTCCTTTCATCTGGCCCGCAGAGATCTTTTTGTCCACGGAAAAAATGTTTGTTTGGTGATGGCTGAGGAACTTTGCCCAGAAAAATCAAAGACATGCCTGAAAGAACCTGGCCCCCGAACTGAAATTTGATAGTTAATGCGGCCCTCGGACTGAAAAGTTTGGAGACCCCTGACCTAGATGATAGAGCACCATGTCACCTAAACTTTACCTTGGGCCTAGTTGACAGAGTACCATGTCACCTACCCTGACTAAACCTTCTCGTGGATTCCAGAATGTCTCCTATGATTACGGAACAAGATCCCATTACCGAGTCACGTGACTAATCCAGGCTGTTCACAGCTGGGGTTAATGTGACCGCAACGTCGCAGATAAGGAACATAATCTGAAGAAACTGCAATAAAACCGTTTCAAACCAAAGGAATGTTGATATCTTTATACCCGCAGCCACTTTACAAATGACATGCGTTTTATTGCTTAACAAAAAAATATATTTTGTGAATAAAAACAAACTTTAAACTGTGTTGTAAAGAACTTCTTTAGCAGAACATTGAACTTGAAATTTTACGATCTTCCTTATTGCTGGATTTATAGCGTATATATTTTTTTTAATTTCACAGTTAAAAGTTTGATTCTTAACACGGTTTATCTCCTGGGGTTGTTTGAGATTTTTAGCTCTGGTTTCTGATTGGACACCTTAGGCGACACGCTCAGGTGCCATGCATGCACACACACACACACACACACACACTAGCAGACACTCACTATACACACGTACACACACCTACAAACACACACATGCACACAAAATCATAATAAACACAAACACTTCTCCACCGTGATCAAAGTAAAATAGTAATCATCTACTGTGCATAATACATACATACATACATATATATATATATATATATATATATATATATATATATATATATATATATATATATATATATACATATATGAATAGAGTTAAATATTGGGTACATATGTATTTAACGTATGAAAATCGATAGTCAGTAGTGACTCTACTTTGATGTATGTATATTTGTACATATGTTACAATCCTCTTAGCGACCGACTCTAGTACCACAGTTAAATGTCCGGTTGTTGAATGATCGACAATAAAAAGCGTCTCAGAATATTTTGTCTCATGTCTTCTTATGTAAATGTAATCTCAATGCATGACTGCTGTGTTCGGTTCGAGAGTGCTGTAAAACATAAATAGAAACAGGTTGTAAAAAAACTTGGCGATACAACAAAGAAAGTTTACAGTACAGTGCTGGACAGTTTGAGAAACTATCACCAGACCAAGTTGCCTAGGAGGTAGTTGTCCGCGGCTACGTCAAATGGGATCCGGACAAAAGGTCGACATGGACAAAATGCCGACATGGGCAAAAGGCCACAAGACAAAAGGCCGACTGAAAATAAGGCCGGCATTTATAAGACCGACATTCTTTTGTCAATGTCGGCCTTTTGACCTGTCGGCCTTTTGGATGTCGGCTTTTTGTCCTACAGCCACATCAAATGAACAAACTTTCAAAAGGTCAACTTGACCCGTAATGTTCAGTTATTACATTCGTGGTGGTCTATCATGGCCCCCCGATTAGAATTCACTTTTTTTAAATCCGCTGCGTCAGAGTTTAAAAATAGAAAACCTCAAGAGTTCCAAATAAAAATGGGCTCGAAATTAAATGTTTTAAAAAATCCTCAATTTCGCGCCTGTTAAATTTTTTTTTAGAAACCGTTTCTGCAGGTCTGACACTTTAGCAGACGACGTTTTACAACTCTCATAAAACTAACTTCCTTATGCGCAAATTTATTGCACAGCTTTGAATAACGGTTTCAAGGAGGCACCCGCTATCGTCTGCTATTGGATTGAACACTAAAGTCTATAACCTGCTATTTGAGTTTTATTTAAAGGTCTTCTATATTAAGACAAGAGTAAGTCGCTTATCGCTTTCCGAGATTAGTAAAGTTTGTTGATGTTGGGAAACAAACTTGTGAAGTTAAAAGTAGTCTTTTGAGTCAAATTACTGTTTTATGTCAAAAGACGTGTTAGACTGTTTTTGTAGTAGATAACTTGAATTTAGATGATAAACTAAGGTCTATTGCGTTTAGTTCTAGACTAAGTGTTTTGATGTTAGTAAAATTTTATTTGAGTTTAGATTATAGCTATACGAAGTTAGTTTCATCGGTTTGTAGAGTATGATTTTATAACCTTATCATTCAATGTTGAGGGTTCATTATTAATTTACCAAACCCTCTTTCCCTTGTCAGTTTAATATTATAAAGCAAGAGAAGGAGTGGCGTAGCAAGGATTTTCGGGCCTATGCAAAGATTATTATTGGGCCCTACGTTAATCTGTAAATTGTTTATTTTATACGTCCAAAATTGTGTTATATGTAGTACCCCGTAGCGTAAAATACCATTGATTTTATGTCACTTTTATGAAAATACAAACTAACAAATTAACTGTAAGACTGTAACCTTTAAGTAACCTAATACGGTAGCTTCACGAGGAGGGGGCCTCACATTTTAGGCGTGACTCCATGACTGTCAAAACTATGTTTTATTCAGTTAAAATAATAAAATATTAAGGAGAGGAGTATCAATCCACCGGAAATGCAAAATTGTTAGTCGGGGTGGGGGTGACACTCACTAAACGCACCGGGTGATATCAAACCTTGTGACGCCACTAACCAAATGCAAATTTTAAATAGTTGGTCATGATTAATTTAGATTTGTTTTTTTTTCTCTTTCTTATAAGTTTGCAAAGTGATTAATATGTTCCTTGAAGTCCATTTTAGCTGCTTCTTTATGTTCGATACTTAGAATGGCCAAGTTACTGACCCAAAGGGCATATTTACAACTTGTTTCATAACTTCATCATACTGGAGAGACTTGGGACGCCCAACTGTACACTAATGTCGAGGCGGCTGAAGGACACCCCTTATTTTTTTTAGCCATTGATTATAGTAGCCTTCCGCATCCCTAGGGCATGGCGCTCATTAAAACAAGTGTATGCGCCGTAGTGCTACGGGGGGAGCCCGGGACGCCGGCTTATTCACCTGTACAGTTTGACCGTTGAATTAAGCAGTAACTCTGACCCCTTGCGCACCCAATCCACTGACCCCAGGTGCTAAGAAAGCAGCTGTGAAACGCTTTACTGTCAAGGAGCCGCCCTCCGAACGAAATAAAAAATAGTTAATGGAAGAAAACTGGAGGAGTCAGAGTTTCTTTCTGGCTCCCCTTCGGGGAGAGGGGGCGGGGGGGAGGTACTGCTCCTCATACGTGGGGTTGTGGTAGGAAATTTCACGGTCAGTAGAGGTTTGTTTGAATGATTCTAAACGACTTCCCGATGTATCTTGGCGATTGGATCAATTTGTATTCATGCATAAATGACAAGGAGACAGACAAACACAAATCTTTATGTAGCGGCATATTGATTAGAGATAAAGTAGATCAACAAACACATTGTGATTAAGGTTAAACCTAGAAAAACATTGACGCATTTTCGACGTTGCATGTTGTGAAAACACTGTCCACGGCTGTTATTTAAATTTGCGGGTGCCGGATGTCAATGTATAGGCTAACTCTCTCAACTGCTTACCCGACAAAGCACAATGCCTATAGTGTTATTAATATGGATGGGCCCTGTACAACCCCCCCCCCCCCCCCAGTAAGAAATATCTGGTGGTCTTTTTTTGGAACTTTTGATTTTTCTAAAGTAGAAAAGGAACTGGATTTCTGTTTTCTTTTTAACATTATTTTTATTAACACAAATATTAAAACTCCAATGTAAAAGTTAAGAAAATATTAAAGAGGGAAAAGAGCCCCTATATGCCCCGGGCCCATATGCCTTGCTTACGCTAGCTTTACGGTAGCTACGTCACTGAAGAGAATAATTAATTATAATTCTATTTTAAGTTTGTTAAAATGTTGACAATGTAATAAAGAAGCAAAACGCGTAAGGAACGTAATTTTATTGTGTGAAGAAAAATGTATATACCACCAAGGTCACTAGATTATGTCATCTAAATATAAAAGCCACGAAGACATGAATTAAAATAAACGAATGACGTCATGTACGTCACACATCTACGCCTACCTTTGTGGCCTCAACAGGGACCCTCCCTCACAATTTATCGGTGTGGGGCGACCCCAGCGTGGGTTCTAAATGATGGGTCGGGGCGTCGGCCCTGTACGCAGGGGCGTTGTCCTTCTTACCTGGGTGTAACGTATTCAGGGTCCCCTTACCTGGGCGTAATGTATGCAGGGCTGACCTTGGACGCGACTTGTCTGGGTGTCACAGCGGCACTGTATGAGAGGATTTAGTTTATTGGGTTAAGAATTTGAATCGTGAGAGCAGGCTATCAAATTAACACTGACCTTCAGTTTATTTATTATTTCAAGTTTACCGAATTAATTGAGAGTTGAGCGGATTCATATATGTAAAGAGGTGGAATGTTCATTTGTGGGTATTTTAGATTTTGTTCAAAGTAATGTTAGCCCAAACGTGCATTAACGGCGTGGGTTTAGCGGTAGAAAGTTTCAAGTTCGTACTTACGTACAATTGTTTCAACATTCGCTGTACGTACCATTGTTTTAAGAGTCGCTGTACGTACCGTTGTTTTAAGATTTGCTGTACGTACCGTTGTTTTAAGATTTGCTGTACGTACCGTTGTTTTAAGATTTGCTCGACGTACCATTGTTTTACGATTCGCTGTACGCACGATTGCTTTGCGATTCGCTGTACGTACCATTGTTTTAAGATTTGCTCTACGTACCATTGTTTTACGATTCGCTGTACGTACCATTGCTTCAAGATTCGCTCTACGTACCATTATTTTAAAATTCGCTGTACGTACCATTGTTTTAAGAACGAAGAACAAAATAATTTTATCAGCCTGGTGTACAAACAGTTGCATTACTACCCGCTATACAAACAATTATTTATTCCCCTATTCACCGTGTAAAGCTATACATAACTTTAATCTTATCAGCATGAAATAACAAAGGACGCAATTATTGATGGGATAAATTAGACCCA
Source organism: Physella acuta (assembly GCF_028476545.2). Classification (NCBI taxonomy): domain Eukaryota; kingdom Metazoa; phylum Mollusca; class Gastropoda; family Physidae; genus Physella; species Physella acuta. The sequence continues at coordinate 23,292 of NW_026732433.1, forward strand.
CTTGAAGCAAGCTTAAGCCTTTAAATGCCAATGTATCTATGTACTAAACTACAAATCTGCTGTGGTATTACAAGCATGTGATGTGTGTCCAAAGCTTAGCTCTTGTCACAGGTTTTAAACAACACGTGTAAAACCTAATCACACATGTGCTACAATGTGATACAATGTGATACAATGTGATACAATGTCATGCAATGTCATACAATGTCATACAATGTGATACAATGTGATACAGTGTGATACAATGTCACACAGTGTCATACAATGTGATAAAATGTCATACAATGTCATACAATGTCAAACAATGTGATACACATGATACAATGTGATACAATGTGATATACATGATACAATGTGATACAATGTCATACAATGTTTAGTCTTAGCCGTCTTTCTTATTGAAAAGGTGTTCTCAAGACATGCTAATGCTTAACTCTTGACAAGTGCCTTATATTTTTTTAATCTACCCCCCCTCCCACCCCCCCCCCCCCACCCCCGCCTGCAACAATTTTACCGCGACCTCTCCACTACCCTCGCCATACACACAATCACACTCCGGTTCAAATAAACAAAAACCTAACTGCCATAAATTAAAAAAAAAAGGTTCGGAAAGATTGTGAAAACTCCTTGAACCGAGTAACAAAAACCAGTGTCAGTCTTGTATGGAGAGTCTCCCACGTTAGCATGTGGGTTGATGTGATATACAGCGTACAATTGCCCTCTCTGATATACAGCATACAACGGGATTGTATGAGGTATTGTGTACAATCGGCTCGTTTAATTTACATACAGAGTTTAGTTTGTTTCCAATGTGCTGTGTCAAGTTTTGTGGCTTGACTTTAACGCACGGGAAGACAATTATACATGCATACATAGTGTGTGTGTGTGTGTGTGTGTATATATCAGAGGCGTAGCTAGGGGGGGCGGGGGGGGGGGCGGCCGCCCCGGGCGCCGACCCTATGGGGGCGCCAAAAGGGGTGGGAAAAATTTTTTTAAACTGATTTTATGCTGCAGTTTTGAATTATAAACTGTCTAAGTTAAGAAATGTAATGGCTACACGCCTTTACACACTGATTTAACTGTCTTCTACCTTGATTTCTTAATGTGAAACATATACTCTTAAGAAACAGTGACCGGCAAAACCGCTTTGAAACTTTTCCTAGATGGGGGGGGGGCGCTTTTTCGAGACTTAAATCGGAAGAATTTACACTAGATTGTTGAGTCGATAAACGTTACCACTATTAAAAGAAACCAATTGTATTAAAACGTATTGTACGATTGTTGAACTGTAAAATACGTTAGTGACTTTTATCAAGATGGTAAGGGGGGGGGCGCTTTTAGGCTAAATAAAATAGCAAAATTACACTGGATTCTGAGTAAACAACCTATAGCTCTCAGAAAGAAACGAATTGTACTGTGCATTGTATAATTGTGTAACATTTTTAAAATAAACCGGGAGTGATCTCCCCTAAACTTTCTCGAATATTCTTATATAAAACAACAGGGGATGGTAACTGGGGATATAGTTATGATTTTTAATCCATTTTAAATACTTAAACTTTTAAAAATAGAATAGAATCTCATAAAAAAAACATTGCGCACCAAGCAAACGCCGAATAAAAACGCGTATAATAGTGCGCAATATTATTAGTACTTTAAAAATTTACATTAGTTTTTTGAGAAATCGGAAGTAGCGTAAATTACTCCTTCCAGTCAACGGAAATTACTCAAAATTTAACAGAAGGTAGAGAATTAGATCTTTTACTTACATGTGAAATTTCATTTATCTATCTGAAATAGTACTCAAGTTATAGGCTTTTGAAAAATTCAAAGTAGGAAAAGTACCACTTCCGGTTATCGGAAATCGCTCAAAAGTTGATACGGATCTACGATTTTGATAAAATACTTATATATGAAATTTCATCAACCTAGCTGTAACGGTACTCAAGTTATCGTGTTTACACACGGACAGACAGACAGACAGACAGACACACACACACACAGACATACGGACAAGATTGCAAAATTATGTTTTTCCGTATCAGTGAGGTGTAAAACGTCGAGATTTGTAAAAATCTCGATTTTTTTTTTTGCACGATTACAATACTTTCTCTATACTACGTATATACGAGAAAGTAAAAAAAGTTAGTTACGTTAAAAACCACTCTACAAACTTTGTCCAAGATGGTTGTGATGAGTGTGTGTGGGGGTGGGGGGGGGGCGCTTTTTTCGCTAACAAAAATCGCAAGTATTTGTACTGGATTGGTGAGTAGATAACTCTCTTAACACTTAGTAAAGAAACCAAGTGTATTAACGCGTAATGTACAATTTCACTAGCCAGTTTTGTTAAAAAAAAAAAAAAAGACGCGACTATTTCTTTGTAAGATTCTTACGATTCTCTCAACTTCAACGTGAGAGATCAAATACTTTTGATTGATTGCATTACATCTTACCTGGATCACTGAACTATATTAAAGAGAACTAAATATCACGGATTCTTGAATCCCTAAGCCACTAACCACCACTTTTTTCCATGCTCTTATTTCATTCTCCACTGTCTGTAATCTAGCTCCAAGCCATACAGTAAAAGAGACCACATTTAGTTATAGATCCTGATTGAATTTTTTTGACAATGCATTTGAATTCCATATTTTCTTAGAGTGTTGAAAGGCGTTTTATTGCTGCTGATTATAATCAGAACGTCATGGGCTATCATTAAATTGATTGTTACTGCTTCTTCAATCAATACAATTAGTTCTGCATTTGTTGTTAACGTTGTGCGAGCAGTGTTTCTTCCAGACTTTTTTCTCCGGGGGGGCACTTGAAATTATCGGGGGGGGGGGCGGTAGACTTTCTTCGGGGGGGGGGGGGCGGACACTGTTAAAAGTATATATTTTCTATATATAAATTTTATAAATTTCATTTCGTTCAAGGGGGCGGTAACAATTTTTCGGGGGGCTTCGCCCCCCCCCCCCCCCCCCGAAGAGATGCCTGGAAGTAACTCTGTGTGCGAGAAGGCAGGGCAAATCTGCGAAATCCAAGACTACGAGCTGTTAACATCCGTTGGATTCCAGTTTGTTTTCTCTAGCTTGTTTTGTCATACCATCAACCAATCAACGAAATACCCATGTCGTATTCCAATGTGAACAATAAATATTTCTGATAACTTCTTCTTGTATGTCACTTGTGTGTCCTTACTCTAACAAACTTCGAATCCAACTATGTACCATATCACAACAGAGATCGTTCCAAAACTAGAACATAAAAGGCTGGTCTAAACAAATTAGCGTTAGCTACAAACTACCCTCTAACACAGATCAGGCTTATTTTTTTTACTGACATTACTAATCTTTCGCAAAAAAAGTTAAACGCATCTTAATGGGAATTAAATTGTCGTAAAGTTTTAAGAAATGAAAATCATACAATGTAATTATTAAACCTTGTCCGGACTGTAGCACACACGCTTACACACACACAAATACACTCTTACCCACACACAAGCTTATATATAAACACACTATCACACACACATAATTATACACACATGTGTATATATACACATGTGTATATATATATATATATATATATATATATATATATATATATATATATATATAAGCGGGGGGGCGCCAAATTGAAAGTTCGCCCCGGGCGCCGGGAAGGGTCGCTACGCCTCTGGTATATATATATTGATTTTGGGTTTATTTTAGGGTGAGGTGAATTCTTAGATTTTTCGTCTTTGTCTTAAGGTTAGTATTATGGTAATATATTGGTATAGAGTTCGAGTTAGAATCAGGATTCTATCTTGGAGGATGGGGGGGGGGGGGGAGAAGGTAATTTCCTGTGAGGGTTAATTGACAGGGGGGTAATTGACAGGGGGTAATTGCTCCGGGGGATAAATTCGGGGGCGTAAATGTCCGGGGGGTAATGTCCTGTAGCCATATATATATATATATATATATATATATATATATATATATATATATATATATATATATATACATACATAAATATATATATATATATAAGGGAGTCTATATGTTTGGCTGTATGTATTATATTTTAATAACTTGTAATTGGTTTTCGTTTTTTTTAACGTGTACCTGAGTTCAGCATTGTACCCTCCAGCCCTTCAGCCCACCCACCCCCCCTTCCACCCCCTCCCCCTTGTTCTACCACGTTATCGAATCACACGTCCCCAATAAAGGAAACATTGCTGGTTAAAACTGTGGGCCCTTTCCTGACAAGGTCCACTCGAGATAACTCGAACACGAAGTTTATTCATGTTTGACAGAGTTATCTTTGTTTTTCGTCATGGGTTATCTCGCTGTCCCGCTGGCTGTTGTTGCATAAGAAAAACAATTGTATTAGCTGCGAAACTGTTTTTTTTTTTTTTTTGAATAATTATTTTTAACATTTAGAATAGGATTCATTGAATTCGAAGCTTTATATGGATTTGGGGGTGGCAAGAGAGGGGGGGGGTTCTTCTTCAAATATTTCCGTGGATTGAGCGAAAAAATCATTTTAAAAAAAACAAAACATTATTTGATCCACTAAGATTGATTTAAATCAATTGCTATGTCAAAATGTTCCTTATCTTTTTACAAACAAATAATTTTTAAAAAATGGGGGTGGGGGGGGGGAGTGGGGGGAGAAGATGAAACAAACAAACGTAACTAGACCTCCGTAGAAATTAATTGTGGCCAAAAATGAGAATATATTTCCTGCATTGTTTAGTCAGCCTATTTTTGTCACCGTGAGTCTGAAAGATTTTGTTTTTCCCATGATATTCACTTTGTTAATTGAATTTTATTAAATTAATAAACCCCAAAAAATACATCTTAAGTAAGAGCTCTAATTTTTTTGCGATGTAAGTGACGTATCTATATGACCTATTTAATTACGAATGTGCGAAATGATATAAACACGTGACCTAATAAAATAAAAACCCCGACTCTTTCCCAGAATAGACAAGTGTACACGATCTCTTCGTGATGAGATAAAACAAGTGTTCCACATCCCAGCGTGGTGAGATAAAGAGGTAAGGCTATGTGAGATAACAAATCGGGCTGGTGATGGGTTGGCTGTAACATGAACATTACATGGTTGGCATAAGTCACATGTCTCCAACAAAACATTACATGGTTGGCACAAGTCACATGTCCCCAACAAAACATTACAAGGTTGGCACAAGTCACATGTCTCCAACAAAACATTACATGGTTGGCACAAGTCACATGTCCCCAACAAAACATTACAAGGTTGGCACAAGTCACATGTCCCCAACAAAACATTACAAGGTTGGCACAAGTCACATGTCTCCAACAAAACATTACATGGTTGGCACAAGTCACATGTCCCCAACAAAACATTACAAGGTTGGCACAAATCAAATGTCACCAACAAAACATTACATGGTTGCATAGTTGGCACACCTTGTATTCCAATATCATCTAACAACTCATGTTTTTAATGGTACAGATTGCCGTGAAATGTCCCCAACTTAACATTATCTTAATGCTGCAAGTTTCCTCCATTCAAGGACTCTAACGCCTGATAATGATAAAATTGAGGGTATTACTTTTGTTCTTTTTCATTTTTAAATACATAATTAGTAGTTAAAATAGCATCCCCTGTATAATCAAGTGCTAAAATTACAACCTAAATCGCAGTACTGTCCGAATACACTACGGTTATGGTTTTGGGTAAGTTTATGTCTTTAAACAATACAGACTTGTAACCAAGAATAATTTTGCATTTAGGTTTTTGTCCGAATACACTACAGCTAATCGTTATGGTTTTAGGTAAATTTATGTCTTCAAACGATTCTGACTTGTAACCAAGAATAATTTAGCATTTAGGTCTTTGTGCATTTATGTTTTTGTATTGCTTCACTGATCAACCTAATACTCCTGATGTTAAGTGTTCTTAAACATACATGTATGGGCGTCAGTTTACCTGTAGTTATGGGCCACACTAATTAGACCGCTATTTGGGTGGACACGTTTCATCAGACGTCAGCCCTAAGTAGGCTGGGTTAGGGTCAAAGACTCTTGTATCCCAACCAAGCCTGTAGCCTGTATGCTCTACTTGTGAGCTTTCTAACATTTCAACTGTAGGGTGCAAGCCCAATCCGACGGAAATATGTTTCTTTGTTTTTAATGTGGGTGATTAAGATCAATCCCATTAGTTTCAGTGCAAATGAACTGATCGTCACAATGCAGGGCTAACCCGCCATGTTCATGTAGATCTAAAAATAACTGACCTTTCTAAGACTATACAACGTAGGAAAACCCGGAACAACGGCGTCATTTTGTAGAAATGTTCTAAAAATAAACACGTCCCCAGTCGACCGTGTAATTAATGATGTCTGCCGCTCTTCGTCGTGACGTCATGTTGTAAGAAACGTTCACGGCAGACGGTTAGATCCGTGTCGTCTGCTGAGGGCCCCCTGTTGTGTGCAAGAATGGAAAAGCCATTTTCCGATGTCCACACCTCTATTCCTGAAAGAAAATTGATACGTTTTTGGCGTGGCTCTAAAACATGTCAATGGTAAACGTATCATTTTGCACGTATAGATTAGTGTGGCCGTTTTTTTAGATGAAAGAAGTTTTGTTTGTGAAAGAAAGAAAAATGTTTCTTAATAAGTTGTGTAATGTTTCGCGATAATACGATACATAGGCACTATTTAAGGCAGCTCTTTTATCCGGAGCCATATTGTCCACAGCCGTATTATAGATATATTATTTATTCAGTCTATGTTATATCCCCCCAAAAAAAGACGGGATTCGTGGTATCAAGAGGGATGGGCGTTAAGTGGGCGTTTAAATACTATTTTAAATCAGGTTATTTAAATATATAATAGTGTATTATGAAAGAGAAGTGGAGCCTACACACATACAAAAATAATTATGGCCTTGGATTGTCAATCAAAGATTCTCTTACAAATAAGCAACTTCTGGGTAGCATGGGGGATAGGTGGATGTGAATAGTAAGGTAGTCTCAAGGTAAACATTTTTTTTTATTTCTGAATTTGAAAATGTATTACTTTTTTAAAAAATATTAAATATCTAATTATTCAACGGTTTTAATTTTAATAGAAATTTTTTAACGTTTGCGTCTTTTAGATGACGAAATGTAAACACAATACACGTATTTCGTCCATGTCAACTATCATGTTGGGGTCCCTCTCACCAAACGTGGCAGCTGACGTGATCTTTTCAACAGGACCGATTTCTTCGGGGACCGTTTTGTCATTGACCGTAATGACGGGGGTACCGGATCATTTATTTTAGACAAAGTATGTACAGTCAGGCCAAAGAATAAAAATGGACAGAGATATTTCAACTAAAGCAGAGTGAGTGTTACGTGTCTAAGCATGCGTGTGAGTAGTTACAACGCCAAGCATCTCAAGGCTGGGATGGTAAAATAAACTTGGATTGGATCTGGGAATAGGCCTACTGAAAAATATGCATTTTATTTTTATCTTCCAATCCTCTGTTCCGCGATGCCATTCGTAAATATTGTTCTTTGCAATGTCTTTTGTAGTCATCCCTTATATGATGTCTTACGTAAGTTGTAAGAGAATAGTACAGAACGTAGAATTGAAAGTTGAAGGTATGATTTTAGCAGGCAGCTTTAGAGATACAAGGCACAGGTTTATTCTGCTGGCTAGATAAAAATGACATACCAGAGCGTTGCAATATTGGCCAATCGTTGTGAGTTTTGGCATCAGTAACATTGGGACATTTGGCGGTATCAAACGTTACGAGATAACTGAGATAAAAATGGTATGTCACGATTGTCCACAATCACGACATTGGACAGCGACAAAATTGTCCAGACACGGTCGAGTGGTAGGGAAATCTATTATTAGCCCACGGTCAAATTTATATCATACGCTCAAGTCCGTAGAGCGTCTCTGAGTCCATCCAGCTCTAATGGGTACCTGGCATTAGTCGGAGAAATTAAACTCGGCTGGTTGTACTGCTGTACCTACTATCTCTTTACATGCAAGGCTCAAAGAAACAGATGAACTCTGCTTCACCTCTCCACACCAATAAACTAGTCTGAAAGGGACACGTTTATCCAGTGTAACTACACTTTAATCAGACTACATACTTTATTGACCATTTATCTAGTGTGTACTGGTTTTTATGTAGGCGACACAATCGCTTGATGAGAACCAAATCAGACAAACAGATAAACTCTACTTCATCTACACCTCGAGCCTTGACTATCATACCAACATGTAAATATCGAAACAATGTTTTTGCTAGTAACCATGGCCTAACCATGCCCTAACCCTAGTAACAACCGGACCAAACGCCTACCCGCATCAGCCTGATAGTAATCTGACTCTACGCCCAAATCAGACACAATCATGCCGGCACAATATCGGCACGGTGCTATTTTTTTCTTCAACCGTAATTTGAATATTTGAGAGGGCGTAAAGGTAGTGAGTGACGTCATTGAATGTTCTCGTTTGATGTCAAGCGTTATTTTTTATACACCCCCTCCCTCCACTTGTCTCCCCTCCCACCAACCGCAACAGCAACCCCCACCTACCACCCACTGCCCAACTGCTGCATTTTTATCAACCTTCACATCCATCCCCTACCACCCCTCCCCCTGCCAGCAAGTCAACCGAAACCTACCCGAACACTCCCGGCTCAGTAATGTGCTGCAGCCCACAAGAAATTTTAACTCTACCCATCTAGGATGCTTTCACTATTTACATCAACCTACGCTTTTATTTTTTATTTTTTAATATTACATTATAGTCTTGGACAGTAAACACAGTAAATAAGCCTTTCAAATATCCATGTCCATTAAAGTAAAGTTGAGAGGCTATACTTTTATTGCCAATTAAGATCGAGTGGTCAGTACTATGTCCAGTCTAATATAACCTACTTCTCCAGATCTAAGTCAGGGTGACTTAAACTTTTTTGCAGGGTTGGCTCGCGAAGATCATACTATTTGGAGCCGGGTTAGCTCATTAAGATCATATTATCTGGAGTCGGGTTGGCTCATTAAGATCATACTATCTGGAGCCGAAATTCCATTTTTTCGAGAGACACCCACATTCCCTACCACCACACCCCCCCACCCCATTGTCACGTAGGGCCCGTAACTCAGAAGTTGTTTATTTCTCCTATTTCCGTTTGCAACAACCACTGCAAGATCTGCCTGATGTGTGAAACATACAACATAAACACCCGGATATTAGCTCACAAGTACATGTATGTTGTTTAAAGATGATTGATAAAGCTTGAGCAGAGTACAATATCATGTTTATGATCGGGGGGGGGGGGGGGCTTTGTGTAGTTTCAATACATAAAAGCGAAGGTGCAAAAATAACAGCAAAAACAAAAAAATTGAAAAATGTGCATTACATTCTCATATTTTTTTCTTTTACCAAAATAAAGAAACTGCATCAAAATAATAGTCATGTTGGCCTGTTACTAAAACAAAGTAAGTTGGAAACCCTCGCATTCAATAGCTACATTATAATGTTGTTGTTTTGAATCTCAATAACGCATTAATAGCTTGTTTAACAGCTTATCCTAATTACTCCAACGAGTGTATGTAAAGCTAAGGCACACATTTTACAATTTAGTAGACCCATTATTTATTTATTTATTTTTTTGCGCAAAACTAAGAAATATGCCTACTTTAAATAATATGTACATTTATAAAAGTAAGTTATTTTTTTTTTAAATTAAAAGAAATTATTAAAAATACAAATAGGCTCTACCCCTACATGACAAAAAAATTGTTTCAACTATGAAACAAGCTTTATAAATAGAATTCTATGTATAAAAAAATACTCAAACGCTTTCTCTAATTTTTATCTCACTTGTGGGCGATTGATATGTGGCTATGTGTAAAGAGATGGGATGGGGGCGATGGGATAGATATTTTTTTTTACCCAGCCATCATTTCTACAACCCGGATTTTGCCACGGTGGCCAGATTTTCAAAGCGTTTGTGACTAAAAAATTTCTCGTTATTAGTAATCCCTACCAAAGTATTCCTGCGTCATAGTGTTGGATAGGCGGCTATGATGGTGACCTTTTGCAATTATCTTTTTTGTTTCATTACTACCTTTGGCCAGGTAAGGCTCAGCACAACACGTAATGTTGCAGCCGATAAGATACTGTGGCTGATGTTTGTTTCGAGATTAGACGAAATGTAGGTGTGTTAATGGACAGTACTTTAATATGGAAAGAAAACATTAAACCGTTCTTTAGTTTTTTCAATTATTTCAGTGATTTTATTCAGTTTTTGTGACAGAGTCTGTTTTAAAAAATAAAAAAGTTTATAAATATTTTTCAGGTAGGCCTATATGTTATAATTATTGCTTTTAAAGAAATAGTGAATTTAACTTTTTTTTTTTAAATCGGACATAATTGCTTTTCATACACAAAAGAAAGAAATATTGTGCGACTATTGTGTTTTGTGTTTTGCCTCAAGTGAGTTATTTATTTTTCTAACAGAGTTAATCTTTAAGCCCAATTCAGAACAGACAGATTAAGGATCAACACGACAGAGAGATTAACGTGAATCGACAATGCGAAGACAGCCCAAGTTAGCTGTAAGGCAGGGTTGATGCGGTGTGTCATTCAAGCGGAACAGCTTTCAAACGGACTGGATATTGTGGATTGAGGTGGTAAAGTTGACTGGATATTGTGGATTGAGGTGTTAAAGTTGACTGGATACATCCGTGGATTTGGATTGTTCTGACAAGACAAGATGGAGTACATGCTCCCCGCGCCCCTGACCGACATCACGGAGGAGCCGGAGGATGTCTCAGAGATCACGTCAAGACGGGGGTGAGTACAGCTGTTTACGGCTCTCGTGATGTGGGAGTAGGTCTTTTCTACCGATTTCATGATGTGAGAGTAGGTCTTTTCTACGGTTTTCATGATGGGAGAAGGTCTTTAGTTATGGCTCTCACGACGAGTGAGTAGGTCTTTTTCTTACGGCTTTCGTGATGTGAGGAGGTCTTTTTACGGCTCCTATGATGGGGTAGGTATTTTGTTACGGCTCTCATGATGTGAGTAGGTCTTTTTCTTTCAGCTCTCATGATGTAGGTCTTTTTACGGCTATCGTGATTGGATTAGGTCTTTTTTTTCTACGGCTCTCATCAGTAAGTAGGTTTTTGTTTACAGCTCTTATGAGTACGTTTTTTTTTATGGCTCTTATGGCGTGAAAAGCCTCTTTTAACGCTTCTCATGAGTGAGTAGGCCTTTATTATTGCTCTCGTGATGTAAGTCTTTGTTTAACTGATCTTATGATGGGCAAGTCTTTTTACAGGCTGTAATGATGAGTGAGTAAGTCTTTACGGCTCCCATGATATGAGTATGTCTGTGTTTACAGCCTTCTTAATAAGTAGGTAGCTATTTCTTTACGGCTGCCTCTGTGAGGAATTCTTACTTAATTTTCTCCTAATTTTACGTACATCTTTCAAAGTGGGAGACTTTTATTTGCGGCCCTTACAATTTTTGCTTTTGTATTCATGATCAGACGCTCACATAAAGTTGGTAAAGTAACATGTATGGTTATTTTTAGATCTTAATTACATTCTGTAGCCCTTTACTTTGACATTACATACAATCTATTTTTGGACACTAAGACTTTAGTCATAATAAAGCGTGACGTAATGCACACTTGAAGTGTTTGACCACTATGATAGATAAAGCAGCTG